>NW_024081526.1:603287-647441 GCF_003009895.1 Hyaena hyaena | reverse complement strand
AAGAAAGAAAGAAAGAAAGAAAGAAAGAAAGAAAGAAAGAAAGAAAGAAAGAAAGGAGGGAGGGAGGGAGGGAGGGAAGAAAGGAAAAGGTCCTGAGGTGGGAGTGTGCTTACTCTGTTTAAGGGAGAACTCTGAGAAGGCCGATGTGGTGCAGCAGAGTAAGCAAGGCAGAGGGCCAGAAGGAAGGCTGGAGATCTAGACAGGGGCCAGGTCACTTGTAGACTAAATATGGATTTTCTTGGAAGCATGAAGATGGCTACTGAAGGTTTTTAAGCAACAGAATGATATGACCGGGGCGCCTTGGTGGCTCAGTTATTGAGCACCTGACTTTAGTTCAGGTCATGATCTCACTGTTCCTGAGGTCAAGCCGCATGTTGGGCTCTGTGCTGACAGCTCAGAGCCTGGAGCCTGCTTCGGATTCTGTGTCTCCCTGTCTCTCTGCCCCTCTCTGGCTCACACTCTGTCTGTCTCGATCTTTCTCAAAACTAAATAAACATTTAAAAAAAGAATTTTAAAAAATCAATAAGCGATCCGATAAAGGTTATATTCAGTATATGAGGGAGCAGAGATGCTAGAGAACTTAACACTGGGTATTAAATGGTAATTATGAAGAGTACTTTGGCAAACTAGAAAATTACTCACGTTTTAATTTTAGTGGGAAAAATGAGATGGAAAACTGGGCGTAGTCCATGATTCCAACCATGTAAAAATGTGATCCCTGAAGATTTCCCAGATTTCCCAGTCAAGGGAAGGTCTGAATTGAGTCTTAGATGATGGGCCAGGCAAACAAGATCAAGAGAAGGTGGGGTCGGGAGGGAGAGTTGTGAACTGGGAAGAGACAAGAGAACTGAAACACAGCGTATAACTTGTTTGGCCACTGTAATCACTGTGGTGTGGCTGGAGTGTGGGCTTCCCGTGAGGGAGTAACCAGGCATAAAACTGGAAAGACAGGCAGATGATGACAAGATAAAAAAGATAAAAAGAATCACATTGACTGTGTTAGAGTTTGAACTTTATCCAATCACTTAGGAGGAGCCACAGAAGAATTTTAAAGAGGAAAAAGCACACTCAGAGTCGGTATTACAAATAAAACCACAGCAGCTGGACTGAGAGGGGCGGAAGACTAGTTTGAAAGTTTTTGAAATCATTTAGGTGGGAAATGATAAAGGCAATGGCAGAAGGCTGGCTGGCTGGACGGATGGCTGGCTGGCTGGCTGGCTGGACGGATGCGATGAATTCAAAGGGCTCTTGAGGAGACAGTGTGGACTTAGGGAATGGTAGAGTACAGGCATATGGGAGGCGTATGGGCAAACAAGAATCACTCTCAGATCTCTGGTTTGGATAACTGAATCCCTGTCCCTGTTCCTGTTCCTGGCTGCCTTTCCCCAAGATAGCAAACATAGGGGGCGCCTGGGTGGCTTAGTCGGTTAAGCGTCCGACTTCCGCTTAGGTCATGATCTCGCGGTTCGTGGGTTCGAGCCCCGCGTCGGGCTCTGTGCTGACTGCCAGCTCAGAGCCTGGAGCCTGTTTCAGTCTGTGACTCCCTCTTTCTCTGACCCTCCCCTGCTCACGCTGTCTCTCTCTCTTCTAGAAATAAATAAAAAACATTAAAAAAAAAAAAGATAGCAAACATAGGACAAATAAACTGAGGGATTCATGAAACTCCAGTCCTGGAGCTCCACAGATTGAAGGGTCATCATTACACGTGTGATTCTTGGAGTTACATGATTGAATGAGACTAGGCAGGGAAGTTGTACATGTATCATTTGTGTGCTTTCCTTTCTACTTATTTTCTTTTAACATATCTTCAATGATAATAATTGGGTATACACAATTTTCATTTTCCTTTTTCACCTGACATTATACCAAAAGCTTTTGTCGTGTTTCAAGAGAGTTTTCAAAGCAGTCATAACTGTGGCTGAATAAAAATATACTAAGAGGATATGCTGTAGTTATAGTTGACTTCAGCTCTGTGATAAACATTTTTATTCATAGCCTCCCCCCCACCCCCCACCATTTTGGGTTTTTTTTTTTCCTTAGGGAAGATTCTCAGACATGAGAATATATATTTGTGTTACACAGTTAATGTGTGTTGTGTATATGTATCCAGATTACTTTCTTTTTTTTTTTTTTTAAATATTTTTATTTATTTCTAGGAGAGAGAGAGACAGCGTGAGCAGGGGAGGGTCAGAGAGAGAGGGAGTCACAGACTGAAACAGGCTCCAGGCTCTGAGCTGGCAGTCAGCACAGAGCCCGACGCGGGGCTTGAACCCACGAACCGTGAGATCATGACCTGAGCGAAAGTCGGACGCTTAACCGACTAAGCCACCCGGGCGCCCCTCCAGATTACTTTCCAAAATGGTTGTATCAGTTTATCCTTGATACCAGCAATGTATAAGAACAAAAGTTTATGGAAACCTGAATGGCTCGGCCAGTGGAGCATGTGATCTCGGAGTTGTAGTTTTAAGACCCACGTTGGGTATAGAGATTACTTAAAAATAAAATATCTCTCCCCCAAAATATACAAGTTTAACTAGGTACTTGCCATAATTTGTTATTATATACTGTGGCATGCATATATTTTTATTATATGTTTAACATGTTATTGAAGTAAAATATTTGTGCATCAAAATGTACAAATCCAAGTGTACAGTTTGATGAATTTTCAAAGTGAACACACTATGTAACCTGACCCTAAATGAAGAAACAGAACATTACCAGCATCTCAGAAGTCTCCCTCACACACCCCCAAGGGTAAATCACTGTCTTGACTTTTAACACCGTAGAATGGTTTACCAGCTTTTCAACTTTATATAAATGCAATCATGTTGTATGTAATCTTTCTTGTCTATCTTCTTTTGTTCAGCATTATGTTTATACAATTCATCCAGGGCACTGTTTGCAGTCATTCGTTAATTCTCATTTCTGTAGCATAGCATTCCATTGTGCGAGTGTTCCATAATATATTTACTCTGGTGGACATTTGGGTAGTTTCTGGTTAGGGGGTACCATCCGCAGTGCTGCTTTATGAAATTCCTATCGATGTCTTTTGATGCATATGGGTATGCATTTCTGTTGGGAGTATACCTAGGAATGGAACTGATGGGTCAAGTTTAGCTTTGAATTATACTGCCCTCAGTTTTCTACGGGAATCCCTTTTCACTCTCACCAGTGGATGGGAGTTCCCAATGCTCCATGTACTTGCTGACATTTTGTCTTTTTCACTTTAGCCTTTCTGGTGAGTGGTATTTCATTTGGCTTTAATTTGCATTTCTTTGTTAACTAAAGATGTTTAGCATCTTTTCATGGTTTTTGGACCTTTGGATGTTCTTTTTTGTGAGGTAATTGTTCAAGTTTTTTTGTCCACTTTTCTACTATGTTGTTTGTCTTTTCCTTATTGATTTGTAGGACACTTTTGTTGCTGTTGTTGTTTTATATATTTTGAATATAAGTCCTTTACAGATGTATGTATTGCAAATATATTTTCCCACTCTGTGTTTGCTTTCACTATCTTAAATTGAGACTTTCGGTAATCAAGCGTCTTTGGGTGATTATATTATATTAGCATAATTTAATCTGTCAAATTTGTTCATTATGGCCCACACGTTTTATGTCCTATTTAAGAAACATTTGCCTACCTGTAGGTCATAAAGAGATTTCCCTGTGTTTATTAAAAAAGATTTATTTTTATTTTCATATTTAGGTCTATAATCCATCTGGAATATATTTCTCATGTGGATATCTATTTGACAGCCTAATTTATTGAAAAGATTGTCTTTTCCCCCACTGCACTGGGTATTAGTATTTTAAAGTGTTTCGTTGTTGTTGTTTTTTGCACTTTAACATATGGAAAGTGGTATCTCATTGATTTGAATTTCTTGATTATTTGGGCTGTTTGACATTTCTCTATTGTATTAATCAAGACAGGACAGGCTATAAATAACAGATAAAGCACCCAATTTCAGAGGCTTAAAAGAATTGGATTTTTTTTTTTTCTGCATGCAAAGTCCAGTACCAGTGTGCCACCTTATAAGGCAGCTGGTCTCCCTGAAGTGACTGGGAGACCCAGGTATTCGCATCTTGTGGTTTTACATTATTGTGTGGCCTTTGTAATCCCTGTTAAAAGAGGAGAGTGTGCTGGTGGCACACAGACTCTCAAACCCCTGGCTGGATGGGACACGCCTGATTTTGTTCCCATTCTATTGTCTATACCTGGTAACATGGCCCCCTCTCACTGAACGTAACCTGGGAATAGTTTTCCCTTGTGCTCAGGGTGAGAGGAAAACCAGATACCGGAGAGGTGGTGTTTCTACTACATTTCCCTAATTAACTAATCCTATTTTCCACTTTGTGAATTGCTGTGTCTATTGCAAGCACAAGGGGTATCTAACGTTTGTATTACATCAAAATAACCTGTAAAATTTCTTGCCTTGAATTCTATTTTAACTTACTAATGCTATCTCTAATATATTGCAAGCTTGCTTACTACATCTGTACCCATCCTATCTTTTCGTGTTATTTTATTTAGATGTATTTTTTATAAGCAGCAAAGTATTGGATTTTAATTTTTAACACAATCGGAGAATCTTTTTCTATTAATAGGGAATCTAAATTTAGTAACTAAACTTACAACGCTTAGTCTCACTATTGCCATGTTTCTGTGCCGTTGTTTTTGTGTGTGCATGCTGTTTCTTTTCAGTTTTGTCATTTGCTCTGCAGATCTGGTTTTGTTTGCTCTTATTTTCTACTGTGATTTTAGAAGGTGGGCATTCCTCTGATTCTGCTGGTGGGTGCCTGAGAGGTTTACACAAATACTCTTAAAAATCTACACTTATTTAATCATACCAATAAAAAGTCAAACAGTAGCCTTTGGAAGCTCTATGGGAAAAGAGGTATCAGACATTTTTTCCCCCTCATCTCCTGTTAATACTTCCTTTTGTTGCTCTTTATTAATCTAATCTGGGATAGTAAATCCAGTCATTTGAAAATATACAGGGTTTTTTTTCCTCATAAAGTAATTGTTATTCCTATAAAACATTTGGATAATATCCAATAGTACAAAGGCCAGCAACAAAGATCTGCCATCACTTTATCACACTGAGACAACCACTGTTAATATTTTAGTATACTTCCTTGCTATTTTTTTACCTTATACATTTTATATGATTGAGACTATATTGTATATATAATTTTTATATGCTGCTTTATTCACTGTAATGCTCTTGTAAGCGAATCAGTTGTTTTTGATTATTGTAAAATCTTCACAATTGTTTTAATGACCTTATTATATTCTGTAAAGTAGACGAGCCATAAGTTATTTCCATACCCTTATCATTGTACATTTAGGTTATTTATTTATTTATTATTATTATTATTATTTTAAATGTTTTATTTATTTCTAGGAGAGAGAGAGAGAGACAGTGTGAGCGGGGGAGGGTCAGAGAGAGAGGGAGACACAGACTGAAACAGGCTCCAGGCTCTGAGCTGGCAGTCAGCACAGAGCCCGATGCGGGGCTCGAACCCACGAACCGCGAGATCATGACCTAAGCGAAAGTCGGACGCTTAACCGACTAAGCCACCCAGGCGCCGCTATTTTTTATTATTATAAATAATGTTGAAAGATTATCTTTGTGAGAAAAAGAAAAAAAATCACATTGTTTTTCTAATTTAGGATTAGTTTCTAAGAATAGATTGCCAGAATGAAATTAGTGGGTCAAAAGGAATAATTTTTGCAAGATGATGCTTTTTTTGAATGTTTATTTATTTTTTAGAGATAAGAGAGAGACAGCACAAGTGTGGGGGTGGCAGAGAAAGAGGGAGACCCTGACACAGGGCTTGAACCCACAAACCATGAGATCATGACTTGAGCTGAAGCTGGATGCTTAACCAACTGAGCCACCCAGGCACCCCAAAAAGATTCTTAATCTATGTTGCTAAATTGCTTCCCAGAAGAAATCTCTACATTATAAATAAAATCTCAGTGTAATTATATTTTACTATAGTTCAATTAGACTTAGCACCACCAATTCATCTCTCATTATTAGTGTTTATATTAACTATGTCTGTAGCTAAAGTCTGTTTTAGACATCTCCTCCAATTCTTTCCAACCCTTATCTTCCAAATCATGAGTTCTTTTTGTGATGCAGTGATTCATGATTTTATGATTCATCAAATTGTGTCAATTTATGGGAGAATGTTCCTGTATGCTTTTTGGTTGATTACCAATAAAAGTAATGCTTTGACTTAATTAGAAGGTTTCTCTTCTGCGTGTTGAGTAATAGATGACTTAGTTTCAGTGGAGAAAATTATTTTTGTTACTAGTGTCCCTCTTCTCTCCTATCCCATCTCAACCCATAGAGCAAAGAGAATGCTAAATTAAGGATGCAGTTCTAGGAGGGATTGGAGAGTGTGTTGAGGCCTCTAAACAAAGAAAAAAAAAGTCTTCAGTTTGTTTACGGAATAGATTTGGGTTCTGATGGTTAAGTCTCAAATCTTGAAAAGGAAATAATAATGTAGATCACTTTTTGATATACTTCAAGGCCCAGCTAGAATTGCTCCTCTTTGAGGAAGCCTCACATGTGATCTCTCTTGCCTCTAAATTCTCCTATTTACCTATACTTTACTTTTGGCATGAATCGTTTTTACTTGGGATGGTAGTCATTTGCCTGACTATTCTTTGCTGTCACCACTAAGCTCCACGTCTGACTCACCTCTGTACTCCCACAGCACCTGACAAATTGCTTTACTCAGGGTAGGTGCTCAACAAGTATTTCCTGAAACAAATGTTTATCAGACTGTAACTATTTTTACCGATGGGTATACAGGTCATCAAGTGTTCCCAAACAACTTTCTTTACAAAGTGCCCAAGACGAACAATGATGAAGTAGATATTTACTTGAGGATTTTCTCATAGTGGCACTTTTAGAAATTTCATTGTATGCTTATTGATTTTAAGATATTGTTTTCTTAACTTCTTCCCATGAGAAACCACCATTCATTTTCCCTCATATTAACATTTTCCTTTAAAAACAAAAAACAAAAAACTTCAGTGAGCTGAGCACCTAACTCCTGATTTTAGCTCAGGTCACCATCCCAGGGGCGTGAGATGGAATCCTATATCAGCCTCTGTGCTGAGCTCAGAGCCTGCTTGGGGTTCTCTCTCTCTCTCTCTCTCTCTCTCTCTGCACCTCTCCTGCTCACACTCTCTCTCTCTCCAGATAAGTAAACTTAAAAGACAAAACAAAACAAAAAACCCTCCTTTTCATTTTCTCATTAAACAATTTATTTTCCCTTAAATATGTGTTTATGTGTGTGTGTGTTTACTTATAATCACAAGTGCCAAGGTGTTTTTTTCATTTTTTCTAACTTTTTATTGTTTATTTATGTTTAATGTTTATTTATTTGTTTTTGATTATTAATAGTTTATTTTTATTTATTTTTAAATTTTTATTATTTATTTTTATTTCTTTTTGTGTGTGTATGAGCAGGGGAGGGGCAGAGAGAGGGAGACAGAGAACCCCAAGTAGGCTTCATGCTGTTAGCATAGACCCTGATGTCGGGCTCGAACTCATGAACTATGAGATCATAACCTGAGCCATAATTGAGAGTCGGATGATTAACCGACTGAGCCACCCAGGTGCCTGATTTTGTAAATCTTAAACCTGTGTATTTGGAAACATACTGTCAAAAAGGCAACTGTGTTTGATATTCATTTTTATAAAAACCACCATCACTTTCTGTGCCTACGGAAAATTTCATATGGTAGAAACAAAGTTCAGTGTAAGGTGTTGGGAATCTTTGATCTTCTCTCTAATGTGATGAATTTATACTTCAATTTAATCAGTAAAACTTAGAATGAGTGAAGTGCAACACTAGATTACTTGGTTTTATATGTTTTCTTAATCACTTTTCTAAGTAGACTGCTTTGTTAAGAGATACACGGTTGATTTTAAACCTGCTGTTTGAGCACTGTTTGCTTGTTGTACTTTGTTTTTGTAAACATGTTGCAATACTCATGTCCTTGGAGGGCAGCTTCTAGTGCACTCTGGGGAGGTAATACTGTTCTGAAGTTGATTATGATTTTTTAACCTCAGGCAAAATGAATCCGTTTTGAGAATCCAGTAATTCCAGTTTTGTTACATATAGATCAATCCCTCTCCCCCACGAGTTGATAAACCTGAAGGAAGCCATTTCCAATGCTGGAGAGAGCAAAGGAAGTGTGACCTAGCATATAATGCACAAAACCCTGGAACTATTTCTACAGGGATGTGGAAACCAAAATATTCAAGCAGGCTTTGTGAATCGTGCAGGGCAGTTAGAACACTGAAATGAGAATTCTTCATAATCCAATGTGATGGGGTCATTCATCTAAGCATCTATCAAAAAGGCTATTGAGGTGGCATGTTGCAATGACAGGACAGGCATCTTTAGAGCTCCCATCTGTCTGCATACATTTGGACAAAGAAGGAAATCAAATCTGGGGATGAGTTCAAGCAGAGGAGACAGGGTGGGCATTCAAGGTCAGCTTGATAAGTAGGCAAAACCTTCTTCATTTCTTAAACATTTGTAAGATAATATTTTGTACATAGAAGAGTAAACCACACACATGCATAGCTTAAGGAAAGCTACATGCATAGCTTAGGGAAAAAGAATAAGACAAACATACTTCCATCCAACTTAACAATTAGCACATTTATTGATGTGTATCAAGCCCCTGTCAGTTCTCCACAATCACATCGCCCATTTTCCCTGACAGAGAAGTAACCACTCTGATTTTGGCTTTTCATTCCCTTTTCTTTTCTCTTCCTAGTTTTGCCATATATACCTTCCTCAACAATATATCGTTTAGTTTGAATGTTTATACATGGAGTCAAACTGACTTCATCTTTCTTTTTTTTTTTTAATGTTTATTTATTTTTGGGAGAGAGAGTATGAGAGAGAACACACAAGCAGGGAAGAGCCAAAGAGAGAGAGGGAGACACAGAATCTGAAGCAGGCTGCAGACTCTGAGCTGTCAGCACAGAGCCCGACATGGGGCTGGAATTCACGAACCGTGAGATCATGACCTGAGCCGAAGTTGCTCAGCTGACTGAGCCACCCAGGCACCCGACTTCATCCTTCTTTAATTTGTTCTTTTAAATCAGCATTATACTTGTGAGCATTTAATTTTTATCATTTCCTTAATGTTTATTTATTTTTGAGAGAGAGAGAGAGAGAGAGAGAGAGCACGAGCACGGAGGGGCAGAGAGAGAGGGAGACACAGAATCTGAAACAGGATGCAGGATCTGAGCTATTAGCACAGAGCCAGATGTGGGACTTAAACCCACAAACCATGAGATCATGACTTGAGCCAAAGTCAGGTGCCTTAACTGACTGAGCCACCCAGGTGCCTGTGCTTGTGAGCATTTTAATTGTTGAATAATCTCCTATTGTATGAATATACATGACTATATTTATCTATTCTGTCAATGGACATCTGGATGGTTTCCAGTTTGGGGCTGCTATGGACATTCTTGTTCTTACGTCCTATTGCACATGAGCAAGAATTCCTCTAGGATATATTCTTTGGAATGGAATTTTCAGGTAGTAGAATTCACCTTTCCTAGGTAGTACTCATTAACTACTTTCTGCTTAGTTCAAAAGGGCCAGATTTAATAAATAAAAATACAATATGCTCAGTTTGATTTGAATTTCACATGAACAACCAATACTTTTTTAAATGTTAGTATGGTCCGTGAAAAAATTATATTTCATCTGGCAACCCTAACAAGGGCAGTAAACTTTAATGAATCTCAAACATTGGCCAACGAAGTATGAAGGGGTGGTGGAATATTTGGTCCTTTTTTCCTCCACCAGAGCAGCCAACCCAGTTGGGTGCAAATGCTTGCTAACCAACTATATGGGCAATGAATTGGCTCAACCAATATGCATACGGCATCAACTCAATGTCAGGCAGGTGCTAGATGTTGGGAATATAACTGTAAACATGAAAGTCCTCTCTAGGCTTTTAGCCAAAGAGGGGAAACTAAGAACAGTAAGGAAATGATATATGCATTATGGGAGCAGTGGTATGCTGGTGAGGAAGCCCTGATTTGTAGTCTTTGATGATTTGGGGGTTGTAAGTACTCTTACTCTTTGGGGCGCCTGGGTGGCTCAGTCAGTTAAGCATCGGACTTCAGCTCAAGTCATAATCTCATGGTTCGTATGTTTGAGCCCCGCGTTAGGCTCTGGGATGACAGCTCAGAGCCTGGAGCCTGCTTTGGATTCTGTGTCCCCCTCTCTCTCTGCCCCTTCCCTGCTCATGCTCTGTCTCTCTCTCTCTCTCTCTCAAAAAATAAACATTAAAAAGATTTTTAAAAAATACTCTCACCATGGCTGACTTCAAGCTACCAGTGTGACATCACTGAACTCTGAGTTGGGGAGAGATGTACACAATCTGCTCTCTGGGCAGAATGGACTGGCTCCAGCACCACACTGTATGGGGGAGTACTTAGGGCACTTTTTCCATTCTCTAGACTCTTTTCTGGTTGTTTTGGGGAAAAGAAACTTGGGCATTAATTATTTCCTCAAATTTAGAAGGAATCAAATAATAAATATAAAATGCACTTGGTATATCTATAGTATTGTCTGCTTTGTAAATATTTTTAATATTGTATATAAATATAGTCTAATAAACATAGTTCTAAATTATGATCAATATATAGATTAGAGCTCAGATATCCCCTTTTGTATATGACCTGTCAGGAGACTCTTGAAGACCTTTTTTCCTGCATTGCTTCCTTACTTGTATCCCAGCTAATCCCCATCATTCATTTATTCCACAAACATTGACAGAGCTGTTGGTCTGTGCCTGGCACTGTACTAAAGATTTGAGTCTGTCTTCAGGGAGCATTTAAGTCACAAAAAGAACACTTTCCCCAGTTTATCCTGATTCTTTTTAGCAGGTTTACTGCACTGTCCTCTTACTTATTCAGTACACTCCTGTGTTCTCATGCTGGCTTTCCCTCTGGGCATATTTTCCCAAGGAAGCTTGCCAAAACCCCCCTTTCAATTATCGTTTCTTGCTTTTCTAGAGATTTCTCCATCCCCAGAGTGGCAGGTGTTCCTTACTATCCAAACCTGGACTCAGGATCCTGACTTTTCTGTACCTTTTCCTTTTGTGTAAAAGGAATGGTTAGGTTATCACTCTAATCATCCTATCTCTATCAAATAACTTTTGAATGCCTGTGTACTAGCTGATGTGTAAGATGTGGGGGAGCCTCTACTCACTCTTTATGTTTTCATTTATCATAATCATCTTATAAAATCATCTATTTGTATAATCTTATGCTTTAATTACTTAAAAAATAAAATAATTTATTGTACCAAATTTGGAAAATCGTCAAGGAGAAAGAATAATTATCCAATCTCACAACCCAAGGCTAGCTATTATGAACTATTTGGGGTGCATCCTTGCAGTCATTTGTTATGCATACTTACAAATTGGAATCATTTTATCATCTTTTTCAATATTCTTTGAAAATCTGATTTTAAATGATGACATGATACTCCATTTTCAGGCTAAGCCACGGTTTATTTAATTAACTCTACTACTGGCAGCAGCCTCTTTACAAGTAATTCAGCATTGATGATCCTTAATGTAAACTGCAGGGAAGTAGTAATCAATCATTTTATTGTCCTTCCTAGGCAGCGCTCATAACAACAATATATCTAAATTATGTATATGCTGTGATTCTCTATTTACCATTTAAAATAAAAGGAGCAGTTCAGCATTAAAATGTAACCTAGGTTGGTATAAAGATAACCTGAAGCTGTGGAGAAGGCTGCCATCAAATCTCTTTGGTTGGGTTGTGTTTACTACAGGAGAGGAGCTACACTCTCTAAGAAGTCTTGGTATTGGTAGGAGCTTTAGCGACCATCTAGTGACGCTAACCTCTTTTTCACAGGTGAGCAAATTAAATCAAGAGAGATTGTTACCTCCTGAGACTAATACCCAGGTATCTTGACATCCTCTGTCCTATTCTTTTCACCATAATCAGCTGACTAAGCTTACTTTCCCCCCCCCTCCGCCCCGGGGAAAAGGAGAGCAAACATGAGATGGGGGGAGGGGTAGAGGAAGAGAAAGAGAGAGAATCTTAAGCAGCCTCCACACCGAGCCCAGAGCCCCACATAGGGCCCGATCTCATGACCCTGTTATCATGACTTGAGCTGAAATCGAGTCAGATGCTTAACCAATTGAGCTACTCTGGTGCCCCAAGCTTACACTTAAAATACAGAAAGAGCTTATATTTACCTTCATGTCCTTATAGGAACTCTGTTTCCCTTGAGAGTACATGTACTTTGGCATAAAAGTTTAATGGTAAGGTCCTAGATATGTGTCCAAGAGAAAGGAAAGCGTATGTCCACACACAAGACTTCTACACAAACCAATGATCAGAGTAGCCCCAATGTGGAAACAATGCAAATGTTCATTAACAGGTGAATGGATAAACAGGGTTCTATTCATATACAACGGGCTACTATGCAACAACACGAAAATAGACTATTAAGTGCGACAATGTAGAGGAAACTCAATTATGTTGAGAAAAAGAAACTAGATGAGTACGAACTATAGATTCCATTTATCGAAAATTCTGGAAAATGCAAACCAAGTGACAGCAGATCTGTGGTGACTTGCAGATGCGGTTGGAGTGCAAGAGGAACATCAACAGGGTAGAGAAAACTTTGGAGACTGACGGATATATTCATTATCTTGACTGTAGGAATGGCTTTACGGTTGTATACACATCAAAACTTACACTGTACATTTTAAATACGTGTCGTTTATTGTACGTCAGTTATACTTCAAAAAGCTGTTAAATTCGTGAGATCTACCTCTTAAGTTTGAAATGCAGGACATGACTAAGAACTCGCTGAAGAATCTGAAGCGTAAGAAAACTAAAATTACTTCTGGTGATAACTGACAACTAAGGTTCTATTCTAGTATGATAGTTTATCTGAACATAACATTACTATGAGAAATGCGAAGTCATAAAAATAAAAAATAGAAATGACATTTTTGTCCCCCTGGTAATCATACCATTTCCTCATGCCTGTACAGTTGCTCTATATCATAATCTTTTTAGTGTTCTAGTCAATTTGGTTTTTTAACGGGAGCAATAACCTCGTTTTTCCTGAACTATTACACTGCTCTTTTATGTACAAAACGCCCAATCCATGGTGTGTCTTATGTGTGCGCATGTGAAGGTTTGTAGAGAGCTACACTGTGTCTATAAATTTTAGCAAATGCTGTAATTTGCTCTGGGATTTTCTAGCCGGGACGCAGCAGCGGCATGGAAACAAACTGGAACTTTCTAGAAACCATACTCCTCTACAAGATGAACACTGGATAGTTCCCCCTAAATATGTGAATTCATTAATCAATTTTTTTTTCTATTTAGATTGTCCACTTACGGTCTTAAAACAAAGAACTGTATACCACACTTAGAGTGCACAATACCGGTAAAGATTCTCTTTTTAGAAAACATTCATAAAGTATTATTTTCACCCTCCCCGCCCCCAACTTATTTTCTTAGCTCTTTTATTCGGTAATCACTCCAATTCTGCAGACGGGGAGACGCACGCAGGTTTTTTTTTTTTTTTTGCACAGTACAGATGGGCAAGAAAGAAGCAACTCTTAACTTTTCAGTTCCATTTTGAGAAATGATCATAGCGAACTCCTGAGAAGGACAGCGCAGTGAGAGCAGAAGCATTTCTCCCCCAGGCTGGGTGTGGGTCGGAAGCCAAGCGCGCTTCCGCGGGAGGGAGGGGGAGTCAGGTGGCAACGGAGCGGGAGCCGGAGCCGGCGGGGGAGCGTGCGGGGTGCGCCTCCCTCCGGCCGGCGCGGGGAGGCCGCCCCCGCGCTCGCGAGTCCGCCGGCCCGGGGCTCCCGCGCCGCGCTGCGAGCCGCGGGTGCGCCAGGGGCGCCCGGCACCCGCGTCTCCTCCTTCGCGCGCTCGCACCCTCTCCACACCCCCCCCCGCCCCCAACCCCTGGCAGGTCCCTCCCCCATGCCTGCTCCCGCGGCCGCCGCCGCCGCCGCTACCGGAGGCACAGGAGCCTCGCGATAGTGTTTGCACAGGCGGCGCGTGACGCCGCCGCCGCCTGTAACTGATGCAGAGGTTACCCCGCCGCCTCAGCCGCCACCCACCGCCCGCCGCCGCCACCCAGGCGACGCCGGGGGCCGACGCACTGCAGAGGTGCCGGCAGGTTCCGCTCGCGGAAGTCTTCTCGGCCGGCGCAGCCCGCGCTCCGCCTGCACTCCGCCGGGCGCCCCCTCGACGCCTCCGCCGCCGCGCTCCTTCCCTCCGCCTCTTCCCCGGCGCGCCCGCCTGCTCCCTCGCTTCTCCCCCTTTTCCTCCTCCCCGTCCCCTCTCCTCCCCTCACCTCTTCCCTCCCTACCTCCCCCCTTCTCGGCTTCCTCCCCCATCCCCTTGACTCTCCCCTCCCTGCCCTCGCTCCCTCGCTCGCCCTCAGCGCGGCCCCCGCCATGACGGAGGCGGGTGCCGGTGCCGTTGCCGCCGCCGCCGTCGCAGGGGGGGAGTCGGGTTCCCAGAAAGTAGCTTGATGAGTGTCCAAAGTAGCAGTGGAAGTTTGGAGGGGCCGCCATCTTGGTCCCAGCTCTCCACGTCTCCAACCCCGGGCTCGGCGGCGGCGGCCAGGTCCCTGCTGAATCACACGCCGCCATCCGGGAGGCCCAGGGAAGGTAAGCGCCGTCGCGCCCGCGCCCGCTCGCGGGCCTCCTCTCCCGCGCCGCGGCCCCCGCGCCCCCCGGGTCTCCTCCTCCGACCCCGGGGTGGGGGATGGTGACGAGGTGGACGCGAGGCCGCCCGGCTCCGGGGAGGTAGTGCGCCGGCTGTGGGTGGTGGTTCGCGGCGGAGACGGACGAGGGGGTGCGCGCTGGTGGGGACGGGGCGAGGCGCGCAGACTCGCATGGGGCTCCTAAGAGCCAGTACTGCTGGGGTGGGAAGCCTCCCCCCGGACGCCAGCCCCTTTCTGCTCCATTTGCTAGTACACTCAGTACTCTTAACCTCCTGGCCTCCGGTCTCTGGTGGGTTTTCCCTCCCGTTGAAGCATTCAGCCTTGAGCCCCCTCCCCTTCCCTCGCGCACTCCTCCCATAGAGGCGGTCCCCGCTCTGCGAGCTTTGCAGCCCGGGACCTGGAGGATGCCCCTCGCTGGCAGGGTCTCTGCCCTTTGGGGAGCGTCGCTTAAATTATCAAAGCCGACTTTGATCCCCTGCCTGGCCCCTGAGAGCAATTTAAACGGCAGGCTGACTCGTGGACAGGCTTTTGAAACCACCCCCTCCAGATGGTTGCAACTTTCTCTCCTTCGCCATCACCTCCTGCGTGTTGGTGCGTTATCTGTCTTGTGCAAGTAGGCTACTGTTCCCTGACAGGGTCGTGGGTTTTGTGGGAAATATCGGCGTAAAGGTTACTGCAAACACGCACCAAATCGGTTACAATTGTTTTCTAAGTTTTCTGGTTTCTTGCATGCAAGTGTGCTGCCACCAGATGTAGCAGTTACACAGCTAGTAAGACGCAGGAGTGCTTTTGACCAAGATTTCAACTTGCTGTATTTAACTTTAAGTATACGACATAAAATGAAATTTGGGAGAAGAGGCATTTATGGAGGAAGAATAAATGTGCATGGAATCGCGTTCAACGCTCTTTTGTCTGGGAAAACGTTTAGCGGTATTCATCAGCAGTTGGTAAATGGGTTGTTCACTCCCAGTTGTGTCACACAAGGAGACTGTAACCACATTTTCAAAAAATGTCTGGAAGTCCAGTAGTCTTGTGAATCCTTAAAGGAAACCAGGAGCTTTGATTTATATAGGAATCGGTGGGGTTAATTTATTTTGAAAATATCTGTCAATATTTAGTACCCAGCCTTGACAGTTGTTAATCAAGTGGTTTGTGCCCTGAATCTCCTGGTTCAGGCATAGCATTCTTTGTCATCTTGTTCCTGTGAGCATGTGTGAAAGTGACAATAGGCTCAAAGATTGGCATGAATTTGCTCCAGAAAATTCATGGAAAGGTTTGATTTATGGCATCCATTAAGCATGCTGAATACATTGAGAGACGTTTTCTCCTTTTCCTTCTTACCCCCAACACTGAGTTTCTGATTATTAGAAGATAAAAGTTTATTTATTGACTAAATTTAGTGCATCTGGCGATTTTTCCTTTTGCACTTGAAAATTTGTAAATGGACGTTCCAAATTCTATTTTGTAAACAGAGCAGTTGGTGTTTTTAGTATGCTTTTATTTTTGTATGTAGTTTCATTAAGGTGCTTAATGATAGTGTTATCAGTAATAGTGTAACGAGTGATGGTAAATTATGGTCTTGGGAAAGACCGTCTTTTCAAAGGGCTATCCCTTTTTATCATTCATTCATTTCTCAGATATTTATTGAGCCATTTCACTGAGCCAGGTGCTGTACTAGATCCTGAAGATGTAGTGTTGAATTGTTCATCTGTAACATCAATTATCAGTATTAGTAATTTAGGGGGTACAAAATCTAGATTGTGAGTTTCTGAGGTTACTTTAACTCTAGTTAAAAAAAAAAAAAACTTCTACATTATTCTGCAATTTTCCTGATGTTTGAAAATTCTGAAGGGTTTGAATAATTTAGCTTGAACTTTCAAATAACCAGAATTCTTTGTAGCAGTTTGGATTACAGTAGGCTTTTATGTAAACTAAATTAGTGAATCTTTTGTTTGTTAATGAAATAACAAGAAGTGTTTTCGTGAACATTATATTTCACCAAGTACCTCTGTGGCCACAGTAGTATATTTCTTTTTGACCAACCAGCATGTAAGTTAAAACTGTGTTAATTTTCTCTAGGGTACTGTATATTTATCTTGAAGCTATTGTCTTTCAGATATCATTAATGCTAATAGGAATTGCTTATTTGAAGCCTTAGACATGAAGAAGACATTTACTTTTGAGTGGGATCCTAGTTTTCATTTTTAACAAGTGTTTAACATCTTTTGCAGGTATACCCGTTTGTATATTGTATAAATTGATGTAAGTTGAGGGAGTTCTGGACTTACAGTGACTGTTAGTAAGAACTGTATTAGTAGAACCTGAATATATATATGGGGTACCTGAGTGGCTCAGTTGGTTAAGCGTCTGACTTCGGTTCAGGTCATGATCTCATGGTTTGTGAGTTTGAGCCCCATGTAGGGCTCTCGCTGTCAGGGAAGAGCCTGCTTTGGAGGCTCTGTCTCCCTCCCTCTCTGCCCTTCCCCCGCTGTTGCTGTCTCTCTCTCTCAAAAGTCAATAAACATTTAGAAAAGAAAAGAATATATGTAGCAAGGTGAGAACAACTTTGTTTCTGAAGAATTGAACCAATTTAATGTAAAATACAATAGAAAAATTTAAGGGCACCTGGGTGGCTCAGTTTAAGCGTCTGCCTTTGGCCCAGGTCATTATCTCGCAGTTCACGGGTTCAAGCCCCACGTTGGGCTCTGTGCTGACAGCTTGGAGCCTGGAGCCTGGTTTAGATTCTGTGTCTCCTTCTCTCTCTGCCCCTCCCCCACTCACTCTTTCTTTCAAAAATAAAAAAATATTAAAAAAATTTTTTTAACTTAAAAGATACATGGATGTATGTGTACAAGGTTATGAGAGGAACTACTTTATGGAGTTCAAAAACATGAGATGTTTTTGAAGATGTGTCAGAACTGTAAATATTGATTATTTTGAAGTTTTGATAATTTGAAACCCAAAATTTAATATTATACTGTGATTATTTTCAGTGTTCTATATTTTGGCTTTCTTTCGTTTCTCACCCTATTCTCATATTATTATAGTTTTACTTGATCACAAATGAAATACACCTTTAAATATTATAAGATTTAGGGATTTGTTGGAATTTAGGAATTTGTATGATAAGAGTGTAGACAACTTCTTTTCATAAGAGGCCCAGAGCTTTTCCTTTATCAGTCTTGAAGTTCCCTGAGAGGTGTCAGCAGTGTCACTCTGGACTTCATGTCGAATCTTATAAAGCTGTGATCTCTATTGCATTTTTTAAAAAGTTTATTTATTTTGCGAGAGAGAGAGTGAACAGCGGAGGGGCAGAGAGAAGGGGGGAACAGAGAATCCCAAGGAGGCTCTGTGCTGACAGCAGAGAGCCCAATGTGGGTCTTGCACTCATGAACCATGAGATCATGACCTGATGATCAGAGTCAGGTCAGAGGCTTAACTGACTCAGCCACCGAGGTGCCCCAGTCTTTATCCCATTTTATCTTCTAATAATCCTGTGATTAGGGAAGTGGGAAGAAATTAAGTGCATTTCCAAATAAAGGTTAGTTTTGCTTTACTGAGACCTAGGAACCTAGTGTCATAGTGGCTAGTTGAACAGATGGAGTTTCTCTTGCCTATTAGTTTATTGGGTAGTTTTGAAGAAGTTATTGCTAAGAATCAAATGATAATACAGAAGACTTGCATTTTCTGGTTCCATCTTACCAGATATGAATAATTTGCTTTATTTTTATGTAAACAGTGAAAGTAGTTTGGTTAAAAAGGTAATATGCCAATGTAATTAAACTGTTGCTCATTTTATTTTCATAGTTACAGACTGCATCCCTTAGACAGAAGAATTAAAGTATTTGAGTCTGGATGATTAAAACCTGTAGGGCGATGTTAAAAATAAAGGTGTACCAGATGGCCATTTAATTGCTTGTAGTCGTTAGCTGCAGAAGGACAGGGTTATATGTTTAAGGATTTTAGCTTATGAATAGATATATGGTTGGTGCTTCCTTTACAGAGGCACATTTATGAATTAGAGGAGAGAGGAGAGAGAGCATCCCAGGATAGTTAGGGGTCTGGGAATCTGTCCTTGGGAAATACATTTTTTGGTTTCAGGAATCCTTTGCCATCTTAAAAATTACAGAGGACTCTAAAGAGATTTTATGTGTGATATGTATATCAATATTTACTGTTTTAGAAATAATTTCAAAAGTACTATCTTATCTAAAATTAATAAACTGATTACTTAGTAACAAATTTTTAAATGAAGAAAAAGTATTCTAAAACAAAAACTTTAGTGAGACTGGTGGCATTGTTTCATAGTTTTACATCACTTTAATTTCTGGCTTATTAGGAGACAGCTGCATTTTGCTTCTGCTTTCAGTCTGTTATGATTTATTTTGATTGAGATATTGTGAAGAGAATCCAGCTTCATATGTATGGGTAGTTAGAAAACATGATGTATTTTAATAGTCTTTTTATAGAAATTATGTATGTTCTTTGATATTACACCAAAATTTGACAAGTGGCAGGTTTTTAAAAAATGCTACTTCCAATGTGGAAGTATACCGTATTTCAGAAGTGTCTCTAGGACCCACGAGAAATCTGTGGACTATACATTTATAGCCAAAAGAAGAGACCACTGAAATGATGGGAAACGTGATAGCTGTCTTGTATTTCAAAAATGTAAAAATGGCAGAGAGAGTAGATTCATTCTGCTATTCTAGAATATAGACTAGCAGGTGAAAGTTAGGCATAGATTGAATTCAGTATAATTTTTTGGCAAGGATGTAAGAAGGAATTGTATAGCAGCTAGACTTGTCCAACAGTGGAAAAAACTACTCCTGGAAGTATTTAGCAATAAGAATTTAAAGCAGTCTACAGGGACATTTTCGGGCGAGGCAGAGATAAATTCTGTTGATTCTTATTTTGAGTGCTATTGGATTAAGTGACTTCAGGTCCCATCCAATTTAAAAATGTAAACATTCTATGATTTTTTGAAAATAATACTGTAGTTAAACTGTACTTATATATGTGTGAATGATTTGAATATTCTCTTCAGTCACTGGTATGAAACTATTGTTGACTTTATTTTGCGTTTTTACTGTGCTTTTCCTCTGAGTATTTTCTTGTATTTTCTGGAATCAACACCATTAGTCTTCCTGAAATCTAGCTAAATTCCCTGTGAAATATAATAAGCTTTGAGGGCATTTTTGGAAATCAGATGCTGCTTATGATACAGTTTAGTAGAGTTTGTAATATATTTGGGCGCAGAATTTTAGAATACTGTGGGGGCTGATTTTCAATTTTGAAAGAGAAATTCTAACCAGTCTTTATAGTCTTATTGGTAACTGTTTATGTGATTTCAGAAAGAATATGCTTAATTTGTTCTAATGGTTTTAAACCTAGAGAGTCTAAAAAGAGGGTATGTGAAAGAAAAGTGTTTAAATTGTTTACTACTGAATTTAAAAATGCATATTAAATATAACCAGGACATAAACTAAAATGAAGAATTTTAATTCTCCTCTTATTCAGAGAATTATGGGTGTAATACTTATTACCTATAACAATTCATATTTTAATTTTATAAGGAACATAATGTCTCTCATAAGTTGGATTGAAAAGTTAGATCTTAGGGAAGTTAAGCATAAATTCCCATAACTTTGTTGAGGTTCTACTGAATAAGTGTAGTAAGTGACATACAACTGGAGACTTCGTGTACTTGTTGCTGGATTTAGAGCTGTTTTCTATAGAAGAGCCATAGGAATAAATCATTTAGTTTCATAAAATGCTACATGCTAGTTAATCATTTCCAAAAATCTAAGAAAATTTTAGAAGAATAGTGTTATGAAGTAGAAGCAGTATGGTACAGATGAGAAAGTACATTGATCGTAATTGGAATCCAAGTGTACTCCCTGCTTTGCCATTAACTAGCTGTGTAACCTTGGGCAAGTTGCTTATCTCTCTGCTTCAGTTTCATAAAATGAGAATTGTAGAGCTGAAAGGGACCTTGGAAGCAATTGAGTCCAAACCTCTCATTTTACAGATGAGGAAACTTAGATAATTTGCCCCGGCTTTTATTGTGAGAGACCTGGGACCAAAATTCACTCTTCTGACTCTTACCTTAGTGCTTTTTCCGTTAGACTTTGTGGCTTCATCTGTAAAATGAGGGGGTTTGGATTCAAGGCTCTCAAAGGTCTTTACCAGCTCAAAAATATTTTGACATTAGTCCCAATATAACTTATTGGAGGAAAGTTTGGTAGCTTTTATTTATTGGTGAAAGATGTTTCTTGAAGAAGCAATATGACTTTTTCTTTAAAACAATTTTTTTAATGTTTATTTATTTTTGAGACACAGAGAAACAGAGCATTAGTGGGGGAGGGGCAGAGAGAGGGAGACACAGAATCTGAAGCAGGCTCCAGGCTCTGAGCTGTCAGCACAGAGCCCCACATGGGACTTGAACCCACGAACTGTATGATCATGACCTGAGCGGAAGTCAGCCGCTTAACCGACTGAGCCACCCAGGTGACCCACAGTATGACTTTTTCAAGGTTATGTTTGGGTTTGTTAAGGGAAGATATCACTTTCATTATTATGAAAAAAAATTTTCAAGTTTATGAGCTTGGTAAGTAGTGTGCTGAGTGATCTTGGTTTTTTCAAATGATCTACATTCTAAAGCACTGTTATGACTATATTAAAAACAATGATAATTACATAAATAATAGTGTGATACTCTGTTGTGAAGTGAAGTAACTAGGTTCTGGAGTGTTTCCCCCCTAAGTTAGGTGCTTTATTCCTTAGTGTTTTACAGAATTGTCATTATTTCATAGCACCTCCATTATGCCACCTTTTATTACAGTTTTACTTATGTTGCCTGCTTAATGGCAAAGTCTTGAATTCATAGATCATGTTTTGTTCATTTCTGTATTCTCAGTGCTTACTATGATGTCCTCTGTAGAGTTGGCACCCAACAAAAAGTTTTGTGGAAGGACAGTTAACTTTCTTAAAAACAGAGTGATTATGTATCATAATGTGCACATATTTTCAGATCTGGGAAGATACTTATGCTTGTAATTCTTAGGTTATATTTTAGAGACCGATATGGATAGCACCAACAATAATAGCCACAATTTATTGTTTGTATATATTTCTTTAATTTTCATAACTTTGTGAGGTATATGCAACTTTCATTCTCATTTTACAGATGAGGAAACTGAAGCACAAGAGAAATGCAGAAACATGTGTGATGGAGCAGTGAATGTTAGGGCTGAGATTTGAACAAAGTCTGCATTTTATTTATTTATTTTTTATTATTTTTTTAATATATATATATTTTTAAATATTTTATTTATTTCTAGGAGAGAGAGAGAGAGAGAGCGCGTGAGCAGGGGAGGGTCAGAGAGAGAGGGAGTCACAGACTGAAACAGGCTCCAGGCTCTGAGCTGGCAGTCAGCACAAAGCCCGATGCGGGGCTCGAACCCATGAACCGCGAGATCATGACCTAACCGAAAGTCGGACGCTTAACCGACTAAGCCACCCAGGCGCCCCTGAGTCTGCATTTTAATGTAATGTCTGCATTACATATCCTTGGGATATGTTACCTAAGATACAGAAGTTTGATTTGGTTAATTTCTTATTTTTTTCTTCACAGATTTTAATATACTAATCTTTTAGGCCCATTCAGTTTACCTGTAAACTTGTGTTAGTTCTTTTTGCAGGAGTTTTATACATGTATGAATGAAGATAAGATTAAAAGACAACACACATAATAAACCCAAAGCCAGATAACCCGATTTAGAAAGTTATGCCAGCTGTGCAAATCTTACATTTCATTTTTTCTGATATATTTAGTTCTTTCATGGGAAATGTTAGAGGTACACTAATGAAAAACCTTATTTTTATGTTTAATAATCTAAATTGGAATGCCATTTATCTTCCCTTTTGGCTTCATAAGCCCACCACAGCCATAACAAATACACATGAGGATTTGAACAAAGAATTTTCCATTGAATACAGGAGGCTTTATAATCTGGTGCATAAGGTTCCGAACAAAGTTGAGGTGCTGTACTGGTAGATCTTTGTTATTAGTATTTGATGCACCTGGAAAATAGGCTTGAAGCTATGGCTTGTCTATAAGAAGTATTTTTTAAGGTGCTTAGTTTTAATTACTTTATTGCATACAAAACAAATCTCTTCGTAACAAATCTCTTGGTAATATGTACTATGTAGTAAATCTAATGAGAGACAGAGAGTTTGACTAGGTTAATAGGCATTTAAAGCATGGTCAAGAAAGGTAGAAAGAGCTGATCCAGGGGGTAGGCTATGAAACTTAAATTTTCCTTTTTTTTAATTTTTAAAGTTTCTTTCTTTCTTTTTTGTGAGAGAGTGTGGGGGAGGGACAGAGAGAGAGAGAAGATCAGAGAGTATCGTAAGCAGGCTCCATGCCTTCAGTGTAGAGCCTGATGCGGGGCTTGAGCTCTCAAATTGCAGGATCATGACATGAGCCAAAATTGAGTTGGATGCTTAACTGACTGAGCCACCCAGGCACCCTGAAACTTAAATCTTCTCATGTGGCTTCATTATTAGTTCTGAAATGTTGAGGCTGCCAAGAAGACAGGTTATGTCCGTATTTAACCAAAAATATGTATATTCTACAAAGATGCATTTCAGAACCAAATATGAGTGACTTTTGGGATGGTTTGTAATATTTGTTCTTCTTCATTGGCCATGCTCCTAAATTTGTGCATATTTAGAAACATTTAGCTGGAGATAAAAACAAACTTTTTCTAGATTTAAATTCTTAAGCTTTATTGTTAATAGTATCTGCAGTTTTGTTAAATGTGATACTTTGTGTGATTTTATGATTGACACTTGACACTATGTATGTGCTTCCCATCTGATGATAAAATATTGTGCCACTGGTGAAGGTCATAGTGATTTGTATGAGGACAGTCACATTCATCCTGTCTCTTTTAAGATCTGAGGCATGTTCCACTTTTTTTTTCTCTTTTGTAAATAGTGTGTTTCCTTCTGTAAAAATACAGTTTTTCCTTTTTCTGTGCACATGTTTTTAAAAATATCATTGTAATTATATGATTTAGTCAACTTAGTATGTTACTTGTTTGATGTATGTATCTTATTGTTTATTTAATGTTTGTTTACTTTATGAGAGAGAGAGAGGCACAGAGCGCCATCAGAGGAGGGGCAGAGAGAGAGAGGGAGACACAGAATCTGAAGCAGGCTCCAGGCTCTGAGCTGTTAGCACAGAGCCTGACACGGGGCTCAAATGCACCAATTGTGGGGTCATGACCTGAGTGGAAGTCGAATGCTTAACCAACTGAGCCACCTAGGCACCCTTCATTTATTTAAAATATGCATATACTTATTAATGGTAGGCCCTATTCTAGGTACTTTGTAAGTAGTAACTCTTTTACTTATAACAGTCCTATAAAATAAGTACTGTTACATCCCTATTTTACAGATGAGGAAATTGAGGCCCAGAGAGGTTAAGTAACTTACTGAAGAACACATAGAGAACATGTAGAAGAGCCAGAACTCATATTAGGCTCCTGAGTGCATTCTCTTAGTTACCCTATTTTGTCAACAGTAATCCATTGGATGGATGTACTATAATTTACTAATTTAAGCATTCCTCTTTAGGTAGTGTTTTAGTTCAAGTCATGGTTCTCTTGGTTACCTGTGATAAAAACTTAATATATACCTTAGTAAATTAAACAAAGAAATTTATTGGTTTACTTAACTGGGAATTGTATGTGTGCAGGAGGCTGGAATGGCTTTGGATATAACTTAGATTCAAGATTTCAAGTAATGTCATTGAGTCTCTGTTTCCATTTTTGGATTCTTCTAGCCTCATTTTGGGCTTCCAGACATACCTTTTAGTATAGCAACCACAATTGAAAGACAGCTTCCCTTTCCTGATGTCCACATGTCAGTTAATTCTGGGTTGCTGATTTTTTTTTTTAAATTTTAGAAAGAGTGGGTGAACAGGGGTGAGGGGCAGGAGAGAGGAAGAGAGTCTCGAGCAGGCTCCACACTCACTGCAGAGCCTGACATGGGGCTTGATCTCATGACCCTGGAATCATGACCTGAGCTGAAACCATGGTTGAGCTGAGTCGGATGCTCAACCAACAGAGCCATCCCCACACCCCTAATGCTGATATATTCTAATTGTCAGTTTCTTTTTTATTTAAAATTTTTAAGTTTTTTTTTATTTTTGAGAGAGAGACACAGTGTAAGCGGGAGAGGGACACACACACACACACACACACACACAAACACCGCCCCCCTCCCTGAAGCAGGCCCCAGGCTCTGAGCTGTCAGCGCAGAGCCTGACGCAGGGCTTGAACTCACAGAGGGCGAGATTATGACCTGAGCTGAAGTCTGACACTTAACTGACTGAGCCCCCAGGTGCCCCTCTAATTGTCAATTTCTTAACCAGGTTTTGGGACCTGGAAGATGAAGTACTGCAAAGTAGCTAGCTACTATGGCTGTGGGTCGGGTGAGTTGGGGAACCCATAGAAAATCACTATTGAGGGGCACCTGGGTGGCTGAGTCGGTTAAGCGTCCGACTTTGGCTCAGGTCATGATCTTGCAGTTCGTGGGTTCGAGCCCTGCGTCAGGCTCTGTGCTGACAGCCAGCTCAGAGCCTGGAGCCTGCTTTGGATTCTGTGCCTCCCTCTCTCTCTGACTCTCCCCTGCTCATGCTTGTCTCTCTCTCTCTCTCTCAGAAATAAATAAAACATTTAAAAAAATCACTATTGATTATCCCCTTAAGGTCACACAGATTAATTGAGTGGTAGTTTTCTTGAGAAAGGGATTATGGTGAATAAAAACAACTACTACAAGTAGATATTTAGGTTATTTTTTTTCTTTTTCTTTTTAATTTAAATTTTATTTTTTTGGCTATTATAAGTAATGATACAATGAATGTCTTGAGTAAAAGCTTTTTTTTTTTTTTTTTTAAAGACAGTTCTTAATGTAATTGTCAGGGCAGAAAGAATGACAATTTAGGACTTTTGGTGAGTGCTGTCAGATATTGTATGAAGAACTGTACTGAGCTCATATATCTGCAGTGCGTGAGATGGGCATGTATTTTTTTTTTTTTTTTTTTTTTTTTACAAATAGTTTATTGTCAAATTAGTTTCCACATAACACCCAGTGCTCATCCCCACAAGTGTCCTCCTCCAGAGATGGGCATGTATTTTTGAATCAGGGGAGGTTCAACTCATCCTAGGAAGTACTGGGCTTAAATATTATTGACACAGTGCTTTGCACTGAACTGAAAGGTTACAAACCTGACATGGAACATGTATCTAATCAAGTTTACCAAGTGCTTTATTATATTTTTTCTGGGTATTTCTTACTTTATTTAAAAATTATTTGTTTTATCCTTTTAAACATTTTATTTTATGCTTTTATACAATAAAAAACCCTAAGGCTAATAAGTGGCAGTATCCTGCAAGCTCTTGGCTCCTACTCCTCCTTCTTTCTAGTGTCTCCTATTTCTTTGACCTAGTTGATGGCATTATCTTTAGTTTTGGATATTGGTACCATATGTAAAAAGCATTATGATGTAGTAAGTTAATGTAACATAAGTAATAGTTACAAGCGTGCAATTGTTACACCTGGGTTCTGTTTGAATTTTGTCACTTCTACCGTAGGTACTTAACCTCTCAATGCCTCATCTGTAGATTTTCTTGATTGTAGGATAGGATAGTAGTGATAACTACAAGTTTGTGAGAGTTAAACGAGAAGTTGATGGCACATTAGTCATTATATGTTAAATATTACTAGTGTATATAGATATAATTATGCTTTAGAATGAATGGGGCACCTGAGTGGCTCAGCCGGTTTAACACTCAACTCTTGTTTTTGGCTCATTTCATTATCTCACAGTTCGTGGGTTCAAGCCCTGCATCCAGCTCTGCTCTGACAACATAGAACCTGCTTGGGATTCTCTCTCTCTCTCCCTCTCTCTCTCCCTCTCTCTCTCTCTCTGTTCCTCCCCTGCTTGTGCTCTCTCTCCCTCTCTCTCAAAATAAATAAAGTTAAAAAAAAATAAATGGCAAGAGTAAGAAACAAATACTATCTGGATAAAGGTCCCTTGTAGTTGGAGCACTTTTACTTCACATGGATTGTCTCCCTGGGCTGTTGAGTTCTAGTAGAGTTGTATCTGACAGAGGCAGATTTCAAATGTTGTTTAAAATTGCTACTTTTGTTATTTTAGTTCTTGTAATTTTCTGTGGCTTGAGAATTGATCAGATTTATGAGACATATTTATAACATTTAAGCAAGCAGCAAGCAGTAGATTTGGATTAGCAGTATTTATGCTTTATCTTGTTTTTCATATTGCTTTTGATATGCAGAAATATACTTTAAAGCACTGCATTGAAAATTGTAAAAGTGCTTTGTATTGTGTGTTTTTGTGTTTCTTACGTATACCAAGGAGATTGCTTTATGTGCACTAGGTGCTTAATAATGTGTGTTCATTGGTGGGTATGTAGGCAGTGTAGGACAGGGGTTGGGATTGTGGGCTTACTATAGATAAACCTGGATTTATATCCTTTCTCTGTCACCTCTGAGCTGTGTGACTTTGGTTAAGGTACCTGTTGCTGCTGCTGTGTTTGTGTATGTATGTTCATCATTGGAGAATTTTTTCTTTTAAGGTGAAAAGCAAGGATAAAAAAAGAGCTCATATTAGAGAGTCTTTGAAAAGTAATGTTTGGGTTACATTCCCTCATCTGTATGTGTTCTCTTATTATAGTTTTCATAATTATGCTTTAACTATATTAAATATATAATATAATTAAATATAGTTATTTAATTCTATTAAAATATAGTTATTTAATTATATTAATGTATACTAACATAACTTAGTTGATATTCCACCAAAACTTAACCATAATTGTTATCTCATTTCTTTTCCTGTATAATATTTGGCATTTATTATGCATACAGTAATTTTTCTTCTTTGAATTGCTTCATTTGAAGGATTTGGTTTTCTGGGCAGAAGGAGACAAATATTATGTGTAATATATTTTATTGTGTATTAATCATTATTTTTTCCCAGTGGGATAACTAGGATTTTAAAGTCTGTTATTGCTTCCCATATATGAATCAGTTGTCAGAGTTTTAGAGTTTTATAGAAACCTTATTGGCATAGTTTGTTTATTCACTCAGCAAGTATTTTTGGACCTAGAGCCTAGTACTGTGAAAACAAAGATACATGATATAGTCCCTGCCTCCTAGGAGCTTGGTCACAATCTGATGAGGAAGACTATAACTCGTACCATGTAATTAATATTTTTACAAAATATACTTTTAAAAAATAATGTGGATCAAGTCAGACAATCTGAGTGTTACTAGTTTTCAGCTTCTGATATAAACAGAAGAACTGTGATGTAGTTGTTGCAGCATATACTATATCAAGGTATTCTGTTCATTGGTCATTTGGTTGCTAGGAAAAAAACTTAAGCAAACGAGATTTCCTATTAGAAGGTATACAGCTGGGTATATCTTAGAACACAGACCTCAGGGGGACTGAAATAGAAACTGGAAATTCAGGCATCATGGTAGCACTATTCTCCTTGGATCATGGAGCAACCCTTTCCAGCTGTGAAGGAAAAGTTCTCTAAAAAAAAAGTAGGAAGTGACAGAATTTATTTCTATCATAGAGGTATGAACAAAGTGCTCCTTAGTGAAGGGAGTTACAGTTAGGTCTGATTGCTAGTGAGATTGAACTTAATATTTGTATTGAGTCCATTTCTAATTTTTCTTGAAGTCTTTTATCTTCGGCATTAGAATATATGATAGTGATATTGGTCGTTGTTATATTTGATGGGAACATTTTCTCCATCATTTTTTTCTTCTTACATATTTGTAAATTTTCCATCGTATAAAGTTTTATACTTTTAGTAAATTCAACACAAGTTTGTGTGTGTGTGTGTTTGTGTGTGTGTGTGTGAGACATTGCCCTTTAAAGTTCAAGTACTCTAATTTTGGTGTGATGCAGCTGATGTTTTAAATTTTATATATTGCTTTATCTTTCATTATTGAAGCATAAGACATATAGAAAATGCCCACAAATAAAATTTAGCTTAGTGAATTATTATAAACCATGATCTGTGTCACTACCACTCAGTCAAGAAACAACATTGAGAAGCCCTCTTCTTTCTCCCATCAGTCACTACCTTCTCTTTTCTCCCTACTGAAATCACGATTCTGACTTGGTTATGTCTGTTTTTGAGCTTTATATAGATAGACTCCCACAGTATATACTTGTTTCTACTACTTTTGCTTCACATGTTTTTGATATCCATGTTAATTCCTGTAAGTAGCTCATTTTCATTGCTCTCTAATGTTACTTTGAATGCACATACCACAGTTGATATAATCTGTTGATGGATGTTTAGATTGTTTCCACTTCTTGACTATTACTGATAACGCTGTATAGGTATACCTGTCTCTGCTTGTACTATTAATATCTGTTGAGGATATAGTACCTAACAGTAAACTATTGGCTTATAGGGTATGTATTTGCCTTTAGTAGATCCTGCTGGTTGTAACAATTTCTATTCCCATGAGCAATTTATGAGAATTCCCATTTTTCTACCTCCTCACCAACAATTGGAATTATTAGTATTATTTATTTTAGCTAATCTGATGGGTTTTAGGTGGTTTTATGGTTTTAATTTTCATTTCCCTGATAAGCTAACCATTTTTTAAAATAAGTTTATTGGCTTTTGGATATCTAACATGTATATATAAAGTGTTCAAATCTTTTGGTCAGTCTTCCTTTGTGGTGTTTTACATAAAACAGTAATGTATTTAAGGAAATTATTTTTATATTTTGGATTAGTATTCTTTTTTATTATTACTCCCCCTTTTTTGTGGCCTATTTCCCCTTCTTTATGGTATTTAAGAAGTATCTTAAGTTTACAAAAATGTTTTCCTGTATTTTCTCTCTTTTAATATAGGCATTTACAGCTGTAAATTTCCCTATAAGCACTCATTTAGCCATCAGTTCATCATTAAGTTTTGTAATGTTTTTGTTTTTATTCATCTCAAGTGTTGTCTAATTTTCCTTTTAATTTTTTCTTTTGACCTGTTGCTCATTTAGGAGTATGTTAATTTCCACATATTTGTGATTTTCCCAGATTTCTTTCTGTAATTGATTTAATTCATTTGTGGTTGGAGAACATACGTTGTTTTTAGCCCTTTTCAATTTGTTGATACTTGTCTTATGGCCTTGCATATGGTCTGTCCTGGAGAATATTGATGTGTGCGTTAGAATATGTGTTCTGTTGTTGGAGTATCCTCTACATGCCTGTTATGTGTTGTTGATTTATAATATTTAAGCTTTCTCTTTCCTTATTAAATTCTGTCTAGTTCTGTTATTGAAAATGGATTATTGAAGTCTTTAGTGTAGGATTGTCTGTTTCTCCCTTTGATTTTGCCAGTTTTGCTTCATGTATTTTGAAGCTCTGTTATATGGTGCAGATGTGTTTAAATTTTTATCTCTTACTGATGGCTTGACCCTTTAAATTGTTATAAAATGTTCCTCTTCACCTTTAGAAATGTTTTAGATGCTGTCTGATATTAGTATGTCTACTCCAGTTCTTTTATGGTTGCTATTTGCGTGGTGTCTTTCCATCCATTTACTTTCAGCCTATTTGTGTCTGTGAATGTAAAGTGTAACAGCATTAGTCAGATCTTGTCCTTTTTAAATCCAGTCTTACAGTCTTTGCCTCTTGATAATGACATTGAAACAGTTGGATTTATGTCTGCCATTTTGCTTTTTGTTTTCTGTGGGTCTCTTTGTCTTCTGGTGCCGCCTTTACTGCATTGTTTTGCATTATTTTCTAGTGTAACATTTTAATTCCTTTAATGATTTTTAAATTACTTTTGAATTATTTTTTTGTGATTGTTTGAGGGCATACATTACTTACCAAAATCTACTTGAGATTTATAATTCTGGTGTTATATAGAAGCTTTATTTCTATTAGTTTTACTCCATCCTTTTGTTTAAATCATATTGCTATGTTACGAAGAAAAACACCTTATTTTAATTATTTCATGTAACTTCTGTCTTTTAAAGAAACTGAGATAAGGAATATATATACATATTTATAGTTTTTTACTAACTTTCTTATTTATCATTTCAGTTCTCTTCATTTCTTGATGTAGTTTTGGTTTACTATTTTATGGCATTTCCTTACTCCAATAAAGTTTGTCTCCACTTGCCTCCTATATGCTATTATTGTCAGATGTTCCATTTCTAAATGTTTTAGGCCCAATGATAGAATTATATACATGTTGTATGTGCAGTTACTTTTTAAGTCAGTTAAGAGAATAAAGGAGAAATACGCAGTTATGCTATCTTTGCTGGCACTCATGTTCTCTCATGTAGATTCAGATTATTCTATGGTGTAGCCAGAAGAACTGATTCTTCTGCAAGCTCCAATTTGCTGTTCAGCCCCTCTAATGGATTTTTCATTTCGTTGCTGTACATTTCAACTCCAGAATTTTAATTTAATTATTTTGTATTTATTGGCATTCTCTTCTATTTGAAGAGATATTGTCAAAATAACCTCTCTTTAATTCTTTAAACATGGTTTTCATGGTTTCTTTTAGTTCTTTGAACATATTTATCATAGCTGCTTTGAGCTCTGGTGAATCCAACATCTGGGCCCTCTCAAAGTCATGTTCATAGTCTCCTTGACCACCAAGAGATGACTCTGGTTTTGGTCCTGTTCTTCTTGTCTCTTTCCCTGATTTTCCATTAAGCCTTTGGCTGGTCTGCTTCTACGGCTATCACATTCAGCTGTCATCCTCCATTGATTGCTAGCTGATTGCTCTATTGCTTTCATCAACTTCCTGGAGCATAAATTGCTTCACATTCTGATTGCATTAAGTCACGTTTCTACAGAAGTTTAAGGGTTGTCAACCTTTGAGACTTCTACTTGCTTTGAGAGGTTAACTGCCTTTGACAGTTTGCCTCACAGTTAAACTTCTAGATGGTCTTTGCTTGTTGCTACTTCTGTCATGGAACTACAATCCTCTTTCTAGTTGTTTACCTCCAAGATCTCCATAGTTTTGGAAAACGCCCTTAGGAATGAACTTCCTACATTCTGCCAAATAAAGTCTGTTCCCTTAGGTGGAGAACAGAGCTTTCGGTTCTTAACAGCCTTTTTCCTCCTGGGAAGAATCTCTTTCTTGCTTCAGTGGAGTTAGGGATAGAGAAAAGAGATAACTTCTCTTAAAGTGACACCCAGCGGTAGGAGTAGGGCCCTGGATGAAGATGGTAGTCCCTGTTCTTAGCTTGCTTCTCCTGGTAAAGAAATTTTGCTTATGAGTGAACAGTTGTGATGGTGTTTTTGGAGTAGAGCTTCTGCTGTATTAGTGGGAGTTGGTTGGGAAGAGGGACCCACTAGTTTTCTCATCCGTGCCTGCTAGACATAGTTTCTGAATCATGGAGCTGGGGGATGGGGTGGGGTAGGTGATGAGAGATGCCAGCAGCCTTCTCCTCCAGGTGAAATTATACTGTTGGACTGGGGTACGGGAGCTCATCTGGTATAGTTGTGGGGTGTAAATGGGAGTGACTTGTGGCTCAGATGTCACCTTTGCTTGCTGTTCTGTCACATGGAGTTGTGGAGTGTAAATGGGAGTGACTTGTGGCTCAAATAAAGTGTGGTTCTCATCTCAGTTTGGTATATTTTTTTGAATTTGTATTTCTCTATTTGCTGTGTGCCCTTAGGAAGATCTCCAGAAACATTAAATGGTTGGTGGTTGTCATAAAAAAAAAAAAAAAAAAGATTAAAATTTCACCAGTTAAATGGTTGTTTCACTGGAGGGATAGTCCACTGAGCTTCTTAGGCCACCATTCCTAAAGTGGTCCCACTCTGCTCTATTGTCTTTCAGACAAAAACTTTGTTGTTTTGCTTTTCTTTTCTTTTATTATTACTGTTTATTTATTTTTGAAGGGGAGAGAGAGAGAGCATGAGCTGCTGCAGAGGGTCAGAGAGAGAGGGAGACACAGTCTAAAGCAGGCTCTGAGCTCTGAGCTTTCTGCACAGAGCCCAATGCAGGGCTTGAACTCATGAGCTGTGAGATCATGACCTGAGCTGAAGTTGGGATGCTTATACGATAGAGCCACCCAGGTGCCCCTTTTGTTTTGCTTTTCATATGCTTTTCTTCCTAAAGTTCATTTTTTTCTGTGTGGTGTGATGTAGTAGTGTCATTTCCATATGGCTATCCTGATAACCTATTTACTGAAATGGACTCTTCTTTCCCATTGTTTTGCAGTGCTACCTTTTTTATGAATCATGTGTTTGTACCCAGGAACATGTCTGTTTCTGCAATATATTCTGTCTGTATCATTTGTCTGTCTTGGGCCAGTACCATACTGATGAAGTTTTGGGGTGGTGGTGGCCACCATAACTGGTGGCCAAGAAAGCATTCTTGAAGATGTTTTTGGTGCAAAAAGGTCATTTTATTAAAGGATGGGGACAGGACCCGTGGGCTGAAAGAGCTGCACTCTAAGTATGGAGGTGACCTTTTTATGGAGTTGGGGGAGAGGGAATTCCTGAAGGGATTTTCATATGCTAAAGACTCACCGATTATTGGAGGCCTAGCTACTATTAAACTAAGGTTGTTTTTTCCTCTAGCAAAGTATTAATATTAAAATAGGGAGTTCCTGGATTTTCTCATCTATTGATGGGATTTCCTTTTTCTGGTAAACTGGTGGAGACTCTTACCAGTTTAACCATTTGTTTTTTGTCCTTTCCTGTTTTTGGGTAGCCTGGGGTGTCCAAGGAATATCACACATATCCCACCTGGGGGGTGTGTGTATGTGTGCTAGTTTGTATTTTGTCCTCAGCCTGCCTTATGCTCCCTCATCAATACTGTCCTAATTACCAGCTTAATATCCAGTAAATATAATTAGCTTGATATCCAGTAAAACAAACTTTCCTGCCTTTGATAAGTGGAATTCTAAAGATGTTCTTCCAGGATTTGTTTCCTGATTATTCAATTGAATACTAATTTACATTAGTGCTCTGAAGGATTTTGCAGGTATAATTAAAGTTACTGACAACAACTTAAAGTAGTGAGATAACCTTGGATTAGTTGGGTGGGACCAGGTTAACCACTCAAGCCCCTTAAATACAAAAGGGACTTGAAGAAGGCAGAAGAGGGAAGCAGAAGAGAATGGACAGCAAGAGATATCAGAGGGACTTGGCTCAGAAACATGAAAAGGACTTGGCTTGTTGTTGCTACCTTGAAAAGGGGACCATGAAGCAGGGAATGTAAGTGTGCTCTAGAAGCTCTCACTTGAAGGAAATGGGAACCTTTGTCCTATAACTGCTTGGAACTGAATTTTGCTAGCATCCTAAGTGAACCTGGAAATAGATTCTCTCCTAGAGCGTCTAGACAGAAACACAGCTTATCTGATACCTTGATTTCATCCTTGTGAGAGTCTAAGCAGAGAACCACCTGAGCCATACTGTGCTGAGAGCCCTAACCGACAGAAACTGGAGATAATACATGTGTTTTTTTCAAGCTGCTAAGTTTGTGGTAACTTGTTAGAGCAGTAATAGAAAACTGATACACATTTTATTGATTTTCTTCAAGATTGCCTTGGTTGCTTTTATATACATTCGACAACCAAACAAAAACCAGTCTTACGAGCATTTGAGATTGCAGTCTGTTGATTGTATCTATACAATAATGAATATTCCAGTCCACGTAGATAATATAAATTCATCATTTCAGTAATATTTTTATACTTCTCTCGTAATAATCTTGCATAATTTTATTATAGTTCTTAGGTTTTATTTTTATTTTCTAATATTATGATAAATAGTATCTTTTTTTTTAATTTTTAATTTTTATACTAGACTCAGTGCCCAGCGTGGCTAAGATCAAGAGTTGGGATGTTAGGGGCACCTGGGTGGCTTAGTGCGTTAAGCATCAGACTCTTGGTTTCCACTTGGGTCGTGATCTCAGTTGTGAGAGCTCAGTGTTCTGCTCTGCACTGGGCATGGAGCCTGCTTGTAATTCTCTCTCTTTTCCTGTCCCTCCCCTGCTCTTGCATGCTCATGCTCGCGCTCTCTTCTTTCTCTCTCTCTCTCTCTGTGTCTCTCTGTCTCTCTCTCTGTCTCTCAAAAAAAAAAAAAAAAAGTTTAACTGAGCCAGATCAAGGAAGTTCCTTTCTATCACTGGTTACTAGTTTGTTTTTGTTTGTTTAAATCATGAATGGATATTGAATTTTATAAAAAAGCATTTTCTGCATTTATTTAATCATTTTAACTTTTCAACAGTTTTTTCAAAGATGGGGAGTTATTTTATTGCTCCTTAGTTATTAAACCAACCTTGTATTCCTGGACTAAATCCAATTTAATTGTGCGTTGTTATTATTTTTTATGTGAATTACTTAGCTGATTTTTCATTTAGTATTTTCTCACCTATGTACATGAATGAGATAGGTCTGTAAGTTTCTTATAATTGTCGGATTTTGCACAAAGGTAACACCATCTTCATAAAAATAAATTAGGAAGTGCTTTTTCTTTTACCACTATTTCAAGAATTTGTGTAAGAAGAGTGTTAAAGCTTCTTTAAATATTTGGTAGAAAGTCACTGAGGAAGCTTTCTAGGCCTGGAGTTTTCTCTATGGAGACGTTGTAAATAATGCTTATTAGTGTTTTCTCTATTTGGGCCTTTCTGGTGTGGAATTCTCTGTTACTGCTTGTCTGATAAGTCTTTTCCCCATCTTTATTCTTGAGAAGTTTTTGTTTTGGCAGGACATCTGGAATCTATGTAGGTAGGTCTTTTCATTCATTCAGCTCATTGTGTGTTATCCCATTGAGACTTGATTTCCGTTGTTTTGTTCTGAAGTCAGCTATCAGTCTTATTGTTGCTCCTTTGATGGTAATCTAGCTTGCAGCCTCTGGTTGCTTTTCAGGTTTGTGGGGGAGGGATGGTATTTTTGGCTTCAAGCAGATGTGTCTAGGTATGCTTTTCTTTTGATCTACTTGGTGTGTGTAGGACTTCTTAGATCTGTGACATGTGGCTGTACTATCCAGTGCCGGTATTTATATGTGGCTATTTAAATAGTAAATGATCATTTAAGAAGTTAGAGTTAAGTTCCTTGTCTATCTGAACACGTTTTGGGTGTTGGTGGGGTGGGAGTTCCAAGATGACCTGTCTTTGGTGCAGAAAGGTGATTTACTAAAGCATGGAGACAGGATTCTGGGCAGAAAGAGCTGCACTGGAGTTGTGAAGAGTTACTGCTTATATAAACTGTGGAATTGGGGGGAGATAAAGTCAAAAGGAAGTTTCTTGAGAGGATTTGCATATGCTAAAGAGGATTTAACAGATTACTGGAGGCCTAGCTAATAAGGTTGTTTTTCCCTCTAGCAAAGCATTGTAGTTAAGTTTAGTAGGGAGTTCCTGGAGATTAGGCCCTTGATAAAATATTTGTAAATTGATGGAGACTGTATCAGTTTAACAGATTGTTTTTGTCCTTTCCTTTGTTCTTAGGCACCCAGAAGTACATGAGGATCATGACACATATCCCACCTTAGGTGGGGGAGGAGAGTGGGGAGTGGTTTGCAGGGTATCAGCTTGCCTTATGCGGTCTCCTCACATCATTCCAGAAAATTTTTTGGACAGCATGGTTGAGGGATTTTATAAGTTTTGGGAAATTTTTAGTCCATACTATTTCAAATAGTTCCTCTGCCCTGTCTTCTTCTCTCCTTCTGGGACTCCAGTTATACATGTATTAGATCTTCTTACTGTATGCCCTGTATTTCTTTTGCCTTTTTCTGTATTTTCATCTTTTTATTTCTAATTTATGTTTTAAAAGGTATATTTTTCTGAGATACCTTCTAGCTAACTCATTAATTCTCTTAAGCTATGTTTAATATGTGTCAGACTCATCTGCTCAGTTCTTAGGTCCTTTTACTGTTTAGTTCTAGAAAGCAATTTGGTTCTCTTTTTAGTTTCAGGTTCTCTGTCAAAGTCCTCAGTCTTACTTTTCAGGATAATTACTTGGAAATCTGTGCCTGGTGACTTCATTATCTAGATCCCTTGAGTCTTGTTCTATGTTTTATTTGCTTTTCAGTCATGTGTTTCTTTTTTGTTTTACTCTTTAATTGCATATGGGACATTGCAATTAACAGAAAAAACATAGAGATAATTTGAGACCTAGAATAATGGCAGTCTTCTATAACAGAGGATTTACATTAATTTTGGCAGAAATATAGGGGCACTGTAATTCTCAGATTCTCTTGATCCTCTTTTAAGGATTAAGATTAGAAGCTTGACTTTAATCCTATTCACTTTTGCTCCAAGATTGGGATCCCAATGCAGTGTTTGGGGGAGGCTCTGTAATTCACTTTTTTTTTTTTTTGCCTGGCTGGCAGTGATATTGCCAGAGTTTTGCCTAGCATCTCAGCTACTAAGTCAGTAGTTCTAGAATAAGCAGATGCTTCTAGAGGTAAGAGAAGCTTGGTGTACCAGACTCAACTCTCCAGACTTTCTTCTTTTCTTGAACTTTGTCCTCATGATTCTTCATTAACTGATATCTCTTAGTAGACTTAGAAAAATTTTAGTCCAATATTTCAAGTTTCCCAAGCTGGAAGATTGATCTGATTTATGTGATCACCATTATAGCAATAGAAAGTTCTTATTTGCTTTTATTTATTTTTTTAAGTTTGCTTATCTATTTTAAGAGAGAGTATTTGCCATGTGAGTGGCGGAGGGGCAGAGAGAGAGAGAGAATCCCAGTCTCCACACTCCTTGCAGAGCCCAGTGCGGGGCTCAAGCTGGGGTTCGAACTCACAAAGTGTGAGTTCATGACCTGAGTGATAGAGTTGGAGGCTCAACTGACTGAGCCACCCAGGGGCCCCTGCTTTTATTTTTACTATTTCATTTGGTTTGTAAACTTTGGGTGAATTAAAATTTTTTTTCACCACCCAGGGGCCCTGCTTTTATTTTTACTATTTCAGTTGGTTTGTAAACTTCGGGTGAATTAAAAATTTTTTTCATCCTCTCAGTAGTAATAATGAGTGTATAATTGAGTAAATGATACCTGGGACTATTTTTTTCTTTTACTCTGAGAGGACAGTGTATTGATTAACATTGTAAAATAACATGTGGCGTACAATTCTACCACTTCAGTGCAGCTTTCTCTCTCTCTTTTTAATGTTTGTTTATTTTTGAGAGAGAGACAGCATGAATGGGGAAGGTTAGAGAGAGAGGGAGACACTGAATCCGAAGCAGGCTCCAGGCTCTAGGCTCCAGGCTCCGAGCTGTCAGCACAGAGCCAGATGGCTCAAGAGCTCAAGCCCATAAACCCTGAGATTATGACCTAATGTGAAGTTGGGCACTTAACTGACTGAGCTGTCCAGGCAGCCCCATAGTTGTTTTTAAAGAACATGAACAACTGTTTGGGAAGATGAAATACATACCATGTGACTGAAAAAGAAACAGGAATGATTTTTATGCATCATATAGAATTATTGCCTGTATACTGTAATCAAACAATACCTTAAGCAGGTAAGTTTAGAGAGTTGTTATTATGTTCTGTGGTATTTAGATACACATGGTGAGTAGTTCATAAAATTGGTTCTGATGTATCCAGCTAAAATCATTTCAAGTTTTTTTCTTTTGTACTATTTGTCTTTCCCCTCCTTGATATTTTGAGTTCGTAGTGTGAACACAGTTTTCTTTTAGGCCCAGTGACTTCTAATACTGCTGATCATGTAAGTGATCCATAGTATGGATGAATTTTTAAATATCTAAAAAGGTCAGTGAAAACAGTTTTTCCTCATCCTTTGTACTTTTCTTGTTTTGTCCTGAGTTGGGCTTTATTTTGTACCTCTTCTTCCTTCATACTATCCCATACTCATTGCTAATGATAATTGAACCATTGCCCATTAAATAGACCTTAACTGGGCCTTAGTCTTTGTTGTCTGGTGACTAGATAAGTAAGACCTGCAGGAAGAAACTCACTATTGTCCCTAAAACACACCAAATTCAGTGTCTTCAAAAAGGAACTCGTGATCTATTTCCCCAAACCAGTTCCTTTTATAGTTACTGTTACTGCTAATTATCCATGTGTAAACCAGAAACATTCCCCTTTCCCTTACTTTTCACATTCAGTCTACTACCAAGTCCTGTTGGTTTTTTATCTCATAGGTACCTTTCTGATCTTCTGTGGCACTAGTTCAATCTGGTGTCTTTTCCCTGAATCACTATAGTGGACTCCTACGTGGTGTCTGTGAATCCTCCCTGGAATCTCTCATTAGGTAGAAACGTAGAAACTGTAATACTTTCCAAGTGACAGTATTTGATATTCTACCCGACTAAAGTAATTTTTTTTTATTATGTCGATTTACTTATTGAGCTATGTGAAACTTTAGTTCCTTGGCTTTCTTAAAGGTATTTTCATGTTATTGAGTATCTGTTATATGCCAGGAAGAGTAGTATTAGTTACATGGTTGTTTCATTTTATGAATGAGGAAACTGAGGCTGAGAGTTAACTGAAACAGTAGAGCTGATACAGATTTGGTTGTCTTTTAGACCAGGTTTCTTCAGTTTGAAATTTTGGGGATGCCTGAGAATATCCATTTATTTATTCAAGAAATGTTTATTGAGAGGCTCTATGTGTTAGGGTATTCTTTTAGACACCTTGATATTTTAGTAAACAAACTCCCCCAAGTTCTTGATTTTTTGGAACTTATATTGTAGTAAGAGGAGGTATACCAACTCATTGATAAAGCTCCAGACCCAGAATGACTGTTTGCCAGGGAGTTTCGGAACTACAGCATTTGTCTGTCTTTGCAGAGAAAGGGAGATATGTGAAATTTAACTTTACCTGGGGTTCTCCATAACTTCACATAGCAGGATAATCTCTGGTTTTTACTTAGAGCCTATGAACATGGTGTCAGCCTGTTTTAGAGTAGTCAAGTAACCTGAAGGGGCTTCACAGTACTGTCAGGTGTCCTCAAGGCCACCTGTGTGTTCAGAGATTAGTTAGAAAGGCTAGTGGGCTCAGCATATAGTTGTATTCATCCTTGATGTGTATTATAACAACATCGTGCAGGTACACAGCTGGATCTTAAGAGGAAATGCATAGGCAGAGTAGAGGAATCCAATTAGAGACTTCCTGAAGTTCTCACCCTCACTAGACGGGGGCCACACAGGAGCACACACTCTTCCCCCATGACAGTGCAGCAACATGTATGCAGTGTGTCTATCTGGGGAAGTTCACTAGAGACTCTGCATTCAAAGTTTTTATTGGGGATACCTTCTCCTAGTATATGCCAGCCACATTGTTTCCACAACCAGTTCAGGCACTGTGAGCCACTCCTATCAATTATGGGAAGGTGGGAATTTCTTTGCAGCAGGTCTTACTAAAGATGGCATCCTTATGCATGGGTAATTCATTTCTGCAGTTACCTTTTGACTCCGGATGGAGATTGGTGAGGTGGATCTGGGACGGATAAGTGAATACTTATGTAGTATTTTTCCTACCACACTTTGGGAGTCATTGTTTTAAGGAAATCTAAATTCAAACAAAGAATTTTAGGTGGAAAGATGTTTGTTGCAGCACTGTTTTTAATAGCATTTGAATTACCAGTGGTAGAGAGATAATTAAATATATTACTGTACATCCATATAATGCAATGGTAGGTAGTCATGAAATAATGTTCATGAAAACATGTCATAGTGTGGAAAATTGCTTTTGTAAGAACTTAAGATACAAAATAGTAATTAGTGTAGAATCTTGACAGTGATGGCTACCAATTCAGCTTTCTTAGTTCTGAAATTTGTGAATATCTTTAAGACAAATTCCTTCATAGGAATGTAGGAAAATATAAAAAATTGTTAACTTTTTGTTATGGAAACATCTTTTAATTTATCAAAGTAGAGTGAATATTACAGTGAACCTTAATGTACCCATCCTGCAGTTTGATAGTCATCTGTTTTAATACAGAAGTTTAAGTTACTTGTAGGAAATTTAATAAATTTCATTAAAACTTGTATATTGCATAGGATAGTAACATTAATTTGAAGTGAAATTAAATAAATAAGTTTATAGCTTATATGAAGCTTTTTTTATGGCAGAGAACTGCCACTGCCATTTTCATTATTAATGTTATTAATTGGGTTTGTTTAGGGGAAAGATTTTTCAAAAACAAATTAGTTTCTTGGTGGGGTGGGGAAGTTAGGATAACTGTATGATTTTCTAGATACATGACTGTAGATAAGGAAAATCAAACCCACACTGAGAATTGGATGGGTGGAGGTTATATAAGTTTCTCATTTAGCAGCACTTCAAAAATGATAATTTTATTATCTATTACTTTTAGGGTCTTTTGCAAATTGTTGATATTATGAATATGGAAACATTTTTGAATGCCAGGGGCTACTATGAAGTATAATGTTAATTGTTGAATAAAAAGTATATAGAAAAAAGACTGGAAGAAAATAAATTTGAATGGTGTTGATATCAGTTATCTTTGGGCAGTAGGACTATGGGTGGGATTTTTAGTCTCTAATTTTTGGCATTTTTGTGTTTTTCTTTATTGTGGCAATTTGGGGTTTATGACCAATGGTAAAAAGGGAAAGAAGTGAAATTGCTGGGGTGCCTGCGTGGCTCAGTTGGCTAAAGTGTCAGACTTCGGCTCAGGTGGTGATCTCACGGTTTGTGCGTTTGATCCCCGTGTCGGGCTCTGTGCTGACAGCTCAGAGCCTGGAGCCTGCTTTGGATTCTGTCTCCCTGTCTCTATGCATCCCCCCTCATGCTCTGTCTCTCTCTGTCTCTCAAAGATAAGTAAACATTAAAAAAATTTCTTTAAAGTGAAACTGCTTCTTGTCACTGTTTTATAAAGATAATGGCTCTTTCATAAGGCAGATAACTTGACATTGGGAAATGTTAAGTCAGAAAATTGGAATAATTGGAAGAAAACTTGATATAAGTCAGACTTTTTAAATGTTAGATTTGCTGAAAGACTATGGTATAAAATTTGAGGGACAGCCTTGTAAACCTATACCTAATAAGGCTTTGCATGTATCTCTCTGTTTTGGCAGCTTTGAGGTAATACACAAGTAAAAGATGTAAGACAGTGTTGTGACCCATAGTTTTTTTTAATCACTGAAAACTGAAAAATGGCAGTCATAATCATTTGTAAAGATACTAGGGGACTGATTATACTCTAGGCCATTCAGGTCATCAAATAAATAGGTTGAACCATATGAACCCATTTTATAGGTTAAAAATACTTGAATACAGATAGCTTCATATGGTTCAGTCTGTCAAAAATCATAATTTCTCATTCCTTTGTTAAAACTGATTTTCTTGATAAAATTGATATATTTTACTGAAGTTACAGGTAGGTTTTTGTATTAAGGTTGCAGGTAATAGGAAATATTGCTAAAATTTAAAAATTTTGTTTCTTGAGTGGTTTGGTCTTTGGAAATGTGTCTTTCTAGATGAATATTATGATCTTAATGGGTTTATGCACACATTTATATATCTGGCACCTAAACTTTTGGCATATTCTGGAGTTGTATAGCAATTTAGAGTTGGGAATGATGGCTGAAGTGTGTTTTTATTTTAGTTGAGCAGGATAATTCGTGTTAAACATGTCTGTGTGGGCAGTGAGAGCAGATAGGGTTCCTAGGCAGAGTGGTTTGTTTTGTAGGAAATCTTTTGGGTTTATTAATTTAAAGACTTCATTATTTTTTTTTCTTTATTTGAAAGGGTAGGCTAGAGAAATTGAACATGAGTAAATTGAAATGCTCCACTGTCTGTTAGTATTCTTTTCTTTTTTAATATTTTATTGTCAAGTTGGTTTCCATATAACACCCAGTGCTCATCCCCACAAGTGCCCTCCTCCATGCCCATCACCTCCCTTCCCCTCCACTCCACCCCCATCAGCCCTCAGTTTGTTCTCGGCATTCGAGTCTCTCATGGTTTGCCTCCCTCCTTCTCCCCCACTATTTTTTCCCCTTCTTCTCCCCCTTGGTCCTCCGTTAAGTTCCTCCTAATCCACCTATACGTGCAAACATATGGTAGCTGTCCTTCTCTGCCTGACTTATTTCGCTTAGCATAACACCCTCAAGTTCCATCCATGTTGCTACACATGGCCAGATTTCATTCTTACTCATTGCCGTGTAGTATTCCATCGTGTAGATAAACCACATCTTCTCGATCCATTCGTCCATTGATGGACACTCAGGCTCTTTCCATGTTTTGGCTATTGTTGAGAGTGCTGCAATGAACATTGGGGTCCATGTGCCACTGTGCATCAGCACTCCTGTATCCCTTGGGTAAATTCCTAGCAGTGCTATTGCTGGGTCATAGGGGAGTTCTATTGTTAATTTTTTGAGGCACCTCCACGCTGTTTTCCAGAGGGGCTGCACCAGTTAACATTCCTACCAACAGTGTAGGAGGATGCCCATTTCTCCACATCCTCGCCAGCATCTAGAGTCCTCTGATTTGCTCATTTTAGCCACTCTGACCAGCGTGAGGTGGTATCTCAGTGTGGTTTTGATTTGTATTTCCCTGATGAGGGATGCTGAGCATCTTTTCATGTGTCTGTTGGCCATCTGGATGTCCTCTTTGGAGAAGTGTCTGTTCATATCTTCTGCCCATTTCTTCACTGGGTTGTTTGTTTTTTGGGTGTGGAGTTTGGTGAATTACTTATAGATTTTGGATACTAGCCCTTTATCTGATATGTCATTTGCAACTATCTTTTCCCATTCCATTGGTTGCTATTAGCTTTGTGGATTGTTTCCTTTGCCATGCAGAAACTTTTAATCTTGATGAGGTCCCAATAGTTCATTTTTGCTCTTGATTCCTTTGCCTTTGGGAATGTGTCAAGTAAGAAATTGCTGCAGTTGAGGTCAAGGAGGTTGTTTCCTGCTTTCTCCTCTAGGGTTTTGATGGTTTCCTGTCTCATGTTCAGGTCCTTTATCCATTTTGAGCTTATTTTTATGTATGGTGTGATAAAATGATCTAGTTTCATTCTTCTGCATGTTGCTGTCCAGTTCTCCCAACACCATCTGTTAAAGAGGCTGTCTTTTTTCCATTGGATACTCTTTCCTGCTTTGTCAAAGATCAGTTGGCTGTATACTTTTGGGTCCACTTCTGAGTTCTCAATTCTGTTCCATTGGTCTATGTGTCTGTTTTTGTGCCAATACCATACTGTCTTGATGACGACAGCTTTGTAGTAGAGGCGAAAGTCTGGGATGGTGATACCTCCCGTTTTGGTTTTATTTTTCAGTATTACTTTGGCTATTCGGGGTCTTTTGTGGTTCCATACAAATTTTAGGATAGTT